>NW_022195490.1:0-8981 GCF_008641045.1 Pistacia vera | reverse complement strand
TTTCAAAAATTTTAAATTTATAAAAAACTAAAATTCAAACTTTTAAGGGCATTTTAGTCTTTTCACTATTAATAAACAGTAATAAACAGAAATCACTAACAGAACATGACGGAAAGTACCTATTTGTCATTTCAAAACCTTTTGGATACCAACTTGTCGTTACGATGAATCTTGGGTATGTGTAAGTCGTTCTCTCATAGTTATATGAGTAAATGGTTTTTTCCTACCCAAATAATGAAACGACACTTTCCCACTCATAGATTTTTAAAATATCACTTTTCCAACTAAAAAAAATACACTTTCCGATTCAATAGTAAATGGAGAGCAAACTTGGTCCTTTTTTTTGGGTTTTTGAAGAGGGGAGGCCAATGAGTCTTTTAGTGGTGGAAGGTTAGATTTTGGTGGTCGTGATTAGTCAAATTTGACTTAGGAAAGATGGCTATGAAAACCTTAATCACTCGATTACCAGTGATTGACAGGATCGGTGGGAGTAAGGTTTGAGTGGTTTTTGGTAAATAATGATTGGAAAAGAGAATAGTAGTAGTATAGAGTCTCAATGATGTTGGAATCCATCGACAATCAGTGGGGTTGGCGGGAAGTGTCTTTAAATGTATTTTTTTGGTTGGAAAAGTGGTATTTTAAGATGAAAAAGTATTATTGAACCACAATTTGGGTGGAAAAAAATCTTTTACTCTAGTTATATATAATATCCGAACCGAACCTATATTAGTATATAATCAATGTGCGAGAGCATCAAAACCTTTCGGTGCAGTTCATTCTACAGCGTGCCCACATTTGATCCGAGGCATAAAAAAAGGCCTGGCCAGCGTAGCTTAAGATTCAAAATTCGGTTACATGGTTTTACCTCTCAGAAGTTTGACTGTTGGTTCCCGCTTTAAACACGTCCTCTGCTGTTTTCATTCTCTACACAAATTCAAATCTCCATCTCACGAAACCCTTCATTTTCACTCGGAGAAATGTACATCAATGAACCAAATCAAACAAATTCATGCCCAAATCATCAGTCAAGGCCTCACCAATGAAAACCTCACAGTTGGGAAGCTAATCTCCTTTTGTGCTATAAGCAACAACGGAAATCTTGAATACGCCCAGCTCGTATTCGACCAAATAACTGAACCCAATAAATTTATGTACAATAGCTTGATAAGGGGCTACTCAACTAGTGACAACCCAATAAAAGCCATTTTATTGTACCGTGAAATGATAAATAGGTGTCTTTCTCCCAATGAGTTTACTCTTCCATTTGTTCTAAAAGCGTGTGCTAGTGAATCAGCGTATTGTGTTGCTGCGGTTGTTCACGGTCATGGTGTTAAACTAGGAATTGGATCTCAAGTTTATGTGCAAAATGCACTTATTAATGTTTATGTTGTTTGTGGATTAATTTTATGCGCCAGGAAAGTGTTTGATGAAATTTCCGAGAGGACTTTGGTCTCGTGGAATTCGATGATTGGTGGATATTCTAAAATGGGTTGCTGCAGAGAAGGCTTTTTGTTGTTCAAGGAGATGAGAGATTTGGGTTTGGAACTTGATGAGATTACCTTAGTTAGTTTGCTTTCTATTTGCTCACAAAGTTGTGATCTAGATTTGGGGAGGTATGTACATCTTTATATGGTGGTTACTGAGGTTGAGATTGATATAATTGTAAGAAATGCGCTTTTAGATATGTATGCTAAGTGTGGGGATTTGCATTCAGCTCAAACAGTTTTTGAGCGGATGTCCTATAAAAATGTGGTTTCTTGGACTTCCATGGTTTCTGCATACGCTAAACATCAGCTCGTTGACTCTGCCAGGGAAATTTTTGACCGGATGCCTGAGAAGAATGTGGTTTCGTGGAATTCAATGATTTCATGTTATGTTCGAGAAGGTCATTGCAAGGATGCTCTTAATCTCTTCCATGAGATGTCCGATTTGGGAGTAGTGCCTGATGAAACTACCCTAGTTTGTGTTCTTTCAGCCTGTAGTCAGATTGGTGATTTGGTCATGGGAAAGAAAGTTCACAATTACATTTGCAACAATGATATGAGACCTAGTGTTACTCTATGTAATGCCCTTATTGACATGTATGCAAAATGTGGTTTTGTAGGAAGAGCTTTTGACATCTTTAATGAGATGCCTGAAAAGAATATAGTTTCTTGGAATGTAATTATTGGAGCTCTAGCATTGCATGGTTATGGATTAAAAGGGGTTAATCTCTTTGAAGAGATGCTAGGTGGTAGGATCTGGCGACCTGATGAGATCACCTTCATGGGATTACTTTCTGCTTGTAGTCACAGTGGGCTTGTAGACATTGGCAAATATTACTTTGACAGAATGAAATCTGTTTATGGCGTGTCACCTGAAATTGAGCATTACGCTTGTATGGTTGATCTACTAGGGCGAGGTGGTCTCTTAGAAGAAGCAGTTAGGCTAATAGGACGAATGCCTGTAAAGCCTGATGTTGTCGTTTGGGGTGCTTTGCTTGGTGCTTGTAGGACCCATGGCAATATAGAGATTGGGAAGCTAGTTCTAAAGCAGCTTCTGGAATTAGAACCAAATAGTTCAGGACTTTATGTACTTATAGCAAACTTATTCTGTGAATCACAAAGATGGGAAGATGTGAAGAATATTAGGAAACTAATGAACGACTGTGGGATCATGAAGTGTAAAGCAATTAGTTTCATTGAAATTAAGGGATGTGTTTATGAGTTTATGGTTGATGACAAGAGACATGAAAAGTCAGGTAGTATATATTCCATGCTTGATCAATTGATGGATCATTTGAAGTCTATTGGCTATTCATGCAACTATTTTGCTGCATCTTTGGGTGCGGAGGAAATATAGACCTAGGTCAAATGTAGATTATTTTGTAAGCTCGAAGTGTTATTTCACCCTTTGTTAAACTAATTTCTGTTTCTAGAAAGGAAATATTTCAGAATTTCACTAGGAAACCAAAAATACCTTTTCTCATGAGATTGCTCATATCATATGTCTCTTCCCTTTGATATTACAGTATTGGTATGTTAGACAAGGTCTGAAATAAGCAAAAACTTAATGTAACTAGGACTTCTTGGTCTATAAGGACAGGAATTCCAGGTAATAGTTTTGAGAAAAGTCAGGGTAACAAATATCAATAGAGAGCCAACTCTATAACAAGAAATTGAAAAGCAACATAAAACAACATTTTCTTCAAATTATGGATGCGCCATGGTTACTGCCTCTGATACGAGCTGAATTTTATGGGAAATGTCAATGTGGTCGAGACAATTGTAGTACCTACTTCTGCAGCAGTGTGTGGGATCACCCTTTTGTGGGGAATGCAATAAAGGGTCCAAAGAAACTAACTAATTTTTTTTTTTTTTTTGGAATACAGGTAGTTTCTTTAAGTGAAGAAGAGAAGGAAAGAAGTTACTGAAGAAGAAAACTCTTAGATTCATGAATACTTGAACACCTTTGCATTAGAATCTTGATTAATTAGTATATTTAATCAAATGATTAAGACATAATTAGATTAAAGACTAAAGTAGGAAAGTGTAATTAAAGCACCAACTTTATGTTGATCCACATTTAAAACTCATAGATTCATGAATACTTAAACACCTTTGTATTTGGTTGGCTTTAGCAATGGCGCCATTTAATTGTTTTGCTTTAAAGTTTAAACATAAATGTGGCGAAATCATTTTTGAGGGCCCAGGGAGGTACCTTGATCGCAATAACAGAGGACAGAGATCAAACTTGATAGGTTTCATTGAATCTGGGAGTTAATAAAGTATATATTGTGATATATAACGTGTTTTGTAATGCTCTTTTTTTCAGAAAACGGCGGACCTCAAATTGGTTTTGTAATCTTTTCTTCTGCAGAATCTGCATACATTATTATTAAATGATAAATTTTATTAGTTTTAGTAATAAAAATATGCAACTCTNTATAGAGGATTAGTTTACTTTACATACTGTTACCAAAACATTCAATAATCTAAATCCAAAGGTGTCGATGCTGCAATGCACCCCGTCATTGTTTCCTGTAAATTTAGTGATAAAGGTAGTACTGCTGAGAGCCAATAAACGTTGTTTCATGGACTTTAGCCTGCAACAGAACACATTATAATGTTAATTTGTTTTAATGGAAATCATTTTGGTAAACCATGCAGATTGAGATAGGTTTTAATACACTGTCCAGTGATTGCTGTATGGTGATTAACATCAGACCTTTTGGAACAATATTTACTTATTTCCTCAGGGAGCAAGTGCGGAAGGTGTTCCAAAGAGGCTGACCTTTGATGAAATCCAGAGCAAAACATACATGGAAGTAAAGGGAACAGGAACTGCTAACCAATGCCCAACAATTGAAGGTGGTGTCGACTCATTTGCCTTCAAGCCAGGCAAATACCAAGCCAAGAAGTTCTGTTTTGAGCCCACTTCATTCACTGTTAAGGCTGAAGGTGTGAACAAGAATTCCCCACCAGAATTCCAAAACACCAAGCTCATGACCCGTCTTACCTACACTCTTGACGAGATCGAAGGACCTTTTGAAGTATCTCCTGATGGCACAGTTAAATTTGTCGAGAAGGATGGTATTGACTATGCTGCCGTGACAGTTCAGCTACCTGGTGGCGAGCGTGTACCCTTTCTTTTCACCATCAAACAGCTGGTGGCATCAGGCAAACCTGAAAAGTTTGGAGGAGAATTTCTTGTGCCATCCTACCGTGGATCATCTTTCTTGGACCCTAAGGGCAGGGGTGGTTCAACCGGTTATGACAATGCTATTGCATTGCCTGCTGGAGGCAGAGGAGATGAGGAAGAGCTCCAGAAGGAGAACATCAAGAACACTGCATCTTCAAGCGGGAAAATCACCCTAAGTGTAACCAACAGCAAGCCTGAGACTGGAGAGGTTATTGGAGTTTTTGAGAGCATTCAGCCATCTGATACTGATTTGGGGGCAAAGGTTCCAAAGGATGTGAAGATCCAAGGAATCTGGTATGCTCAGCTTGAGTCATAGAGCTTCTCTTGTATGAATGTACCCTTTCCTTGTTCAGATTTTGAAATATGTTGAAGTTGTTGCTAAACTTTTCTGTGACCCAATCGAGAAGCACTGCGAATATCATCTTGTTTGTATATTATCATGACTTTTTTATAATAATGTTGTAAAATTTCAGCTCAAGCTTTCATTCTTAGATAATAATGGATCTGGGTGTTCTGATCTGAGCCCTGAACCCAACACAAGTTTAACTTTCCTGATTTCTATAACCTATCAAAATTAGTCAATATATTATTTGCGGGCGTGAACCAGGAAACCAGTGTTGGTATATCACGGCTTCCTCACCACAGAAAGATTCAACTTTTCTCAAAGTTAATGTCCACTCATTGATTAAGCCCCTATTCATCCCGTAAAGCGTCACAATTACAGTGTTTTAATAACGGGGTGAAACCCGGCAAAGTGGCCAGGTCTTGGGTTGATCGATTGGCTAAACCGGTGTCCAAACATTTGAAATATAATAAAAATACTCCTAAAAATTATTATAAGCTCCTATATCTTTGAAATCTTGCAAAGACACCCCAAACATCATTGTCGGCGTAGACAGACCAAGGCAAATAGAGCCTGTTTCTGACAATGAAAACACTCTCCTCAACCTCCTTATCAAAACCCATATCACCCCTCCTCCGATTGCCTCGCCAATCGGCAACAACAGTGGGCTATTGCCGCCGATTTTGTTTTGCAATTTCCGGTCAATTCACTCACCGAAAATCACTTCCGTTGCCACCATTGGACTCACCGACTCTTCTTCTTCAAAAGCCCCAACATCCAAACCTTCAATTATTCGTCTATCACTGTCCCAATTTTTAGGATTTTCGGTGAGTAGGAAAATTGCTAACCCGACCCAGTGAAGGCCCGAGTCCCGATTGAACCAACAAGGCCGAGGCGGGCCAAGTTTTAAAACAATGCAGAATCATCTTCGACAATTGTTCTTAGTTACTATCTCTGGCTTCACTCATACCCTGGTGTATTGAACATACAAATGTTTGCAATTGTGTTATGGAAAAATCGTTGCAAAAAAATAGATTTAGCTCTGGATGTCATGAAATGAAAAGGCCTAATGATTGGCAAGTTGTCCCTGATCATATCTTGAATTTTGTTGTAAACAGTCATTTGTAAAAGACATCTATTAGTGGATTCTGGTACCCAAATTGGCCAGTCTTGACTCGTTTATTTATGAATAATACTATATTTACCGACTCAAATACTGATTTTTATATACCGACTCACTACCCAATAACCCAAATCTGAAAATTTAACTCAAGTCGGTATGTAAAATCT
The DNA here is from genome assembly GCF_008641045.1 of Pistacia vera. Taxonomy (NCBI): domain Eukaryota; kingdom Viridiplantae; phylum Streptophyta; class Magnoliopsida; order Sapindales; family Anacardiaceae; genus Pistacia; species Pistacia vera. The sequence continues at coordinate 2,668 of NW_022195490.1, read as the reverse complement.
GTGGCTGAGTCGGTAAGCCTAGCATCACTGTTTATTTATTTAGGTAATGCCCAAGTGTGTTTTTGGAACAGGAGATCTTTTTCATTCATTCTCTCGCACAAACATACACACGTCATTGCCTTAATCAATTATTGGTATTGCAAGGCACAATCAGCTTTTATTTTATAGCTCATTATTGGTCCAGAGCTTCTTAATTAATTCCAAGTTGTTAATATTTAAAGATAAGCTCCTGCAAATTGAAATGATGATGTCGACTATTAATTCCAATTCTTCAGTGGTCGTTGTTCCCATTAATTAATGTAGACCATTGGAAGTGATTACAACTTTAATATAACATACCTCATTACCTTAAATTTTATTTTATTCAAATTTTAGAAGATCTGTTCCTCCGAATTCATGTATTTGTCTATTTGATGTGGCTCAAATTTGGCCCATTTTCACTCCAAATGGCAGATAGATGTTAATTAAGATTAAGGCATTAGATTTTGAAAGTTATGATGTCAATAAACCAAATTAAATACACAAAATCTAAAACCCTGGAATTATCGGTCGGATAAGAGTTCCAATGGTTACCTTTATTAGCAATTGAAAGAGGATTCAAATTCAAAACCTTTAGAGTAATATATTCAAGAGTCCTTATCAAACTACTCAATCATTCAAAGATAATTAAATTAATACGATTTATTGCTGAAATATATCAAATTTTGGTCACATGAAAGAATTAAAAAAAAAAACCTTTTATTTAAGCAAGTCTTTTTTTCTTGTTTTACACTCTTATGAAGTCAAATGTATTAGTTGTAAATCAAGAAAGACATTATTCAAATGTATTTTGTTTTGAAATTTGTAATTAAAACAGTTGTATAGGATGTCTCGTGAGAACTGGGTAAGAAATTAATAATGAGGTGGCGGCCAAGACAAAGTCCAAAAAAAATTGAGAAACTGTCACCATTGATCAACACGTCTACTGTCTATATACATTTTCTTTTCTTTTTTTTCCCTTCTTTCTTTAACCTCTTATCAATCATAAAAAGTACTTGTTTGTATAATCCTTCTTGGTCTTGCTCCACGTTGCTCTAACCAACTTAAATTTTAGGCTGATGGTGGTTACCTCAATTTAAGTTTTGATATGAACATCTGACACGGGCTTACCATGGAGGAAGAAGTGCCAGGAGCAATGGGCACCAGCGCCAGTCTGGCTTTGCGATTGGGTCAGATCATTTTCTCCTCTGCATCGCTTCTTTTTATGAGTTTTCGTGTTGAGTTCTACAGCTTCACTTCTTACTGGTAATTTTCTTCCCATTCTATTTCTTTATTACTTCATTTCAGATTCATGATTAACTCTTCATCATCGTTATGAATTAAAATAAGTCAATTATTTACACAATTAACTAATCATGAATGAAATCTGAGGTCAACTGCTCCATTTCTGGGAAAATAGAAAAAGAGAAACTAGAAAAGAATCAAGTCCAAAGTATTCGGAATTCTAGGATGTTATGCACATGAGTTTCAGCTATTCTTGCGGGGGTTTTCGTCCGCTGTATCGGACACTGTAACCAGTTTTCCATTACAGAATTGAGTACGGAGCAGCATGTGATAATTCAGCGATAAACATAATTGCCCAGAAAGCTTCTTTTGATGTTTTATTTGGAATTGAAATACCCCCTCCTGAAGTTTTAATTTTTTCAATTGTAATTTTGTGTTATTGATTATGAAATTTTGCAGTTTCTTGGTCACAATCATGGGTTTAGTGATTCCATGGAGTATGGCACTGGCACTAGTAGATGCCTATTCTATCTTCCTAAAATCTTTACCTCGTCGACAAAGAATTATGTTGATAATCATCATAGGGGATTGGGTATGTTAGTTTTCGTGTTTTGTTTCATATTTTCTTGATGTTCTTTTCCATTACTTGATAAAAGAAATGCGTTCCATTCAATTACAGGTTTTGTCATTTCTATCGTTAGCAGCAGCGTGTTCAACAGCCAGTGTCACAAATCTCTTGGTTGAAGCTGGTGAGCAGTATTGGCCCCTTAATTTGTGCAGAAGATATCAACTGTCTGCGGCCACCGCTTTCTTCTCTTGGTTTCTATCATTTGGTTCTAGTCTCTTCAATCTCTGGCTCCTCCCTTCTTTGTAGCAGTTACCACACTATATAGAATTGACAGAGGCAACTCTTGACCCAAGTCATTGGTTGCAGGGAAAAACAAAACATTGGAAATGTATATCTACAACTAATCTTGAATGTAAAAACTTGTTATGATCGTTGTCTGTTTTTCTCAAGAATGGAAATAGGAAAGAAGAAGAAAAATTGGTGAGTATTGACCCACACCGCACTAGCGTTTACCACCAAACAGCAATTGTCATACAACAATACAAAAAGAAGGGAATATTCGAAATAGTGCATTTTTTTATATGTGGGTGTAGATTGTGGACACAAATTGAGGTCCAAGGAATGTGTCGGCAGCCTAGATAACCCGAATGGGTTGCTGGATGATAAAAAGTTAAATAAGTAATGAATTCAACAAATTTTGGGTTTGCCTATGCTCGTTTAAACACAAAAATATGTAGAATTTAATCGTAGTTTAACTAGAGGTGGGAAATAGGTCCGAACCCAAAAAGCCCAGCCCAAAACTGATCCTATAAGGACTGATCCTAGGACTAGATTAGG